>NC_089767.1:40582008-40597008 GCF_040412425.1 Macrobrachium rosenbergii | reverse complement strand
ATTGCTCGAATTCTAGCTCATTTATAACATAACTATAACAATGGAAGAAATAGAATAGAATAGGACATAGAATTTAGGCCAAAAGCCAAGCGCTGGGACCTACGAGGTCATTCAGCGCTGAAAGGGAATTTCACAATTAGAAGGTTCGAAAGGTGTAACAGGAGGAAAACCTCGCAGTTGCACCTTGAAACAATCGTTAGAGGGGGTGGACAATAAGATGGAAGGAAGAGATTATGAACGGAGGTACAGTAAAAGGAATGAAAGGGGTTGCAGCTAGGGGCCGAAGGGACGCTGCATGAGGTGCTTGACTATAAATGTTTCTGATCATTGTGCGAAGTAACGCTTTCCACTTTCCCCGCAGGAGTTCGTACCGGACAACATGAAAGCTAACAACCTGGCTCTGATGAAGAAGAGCATTGGCATGTCCACTGACCTCACCGAAAAGGCCAAGAACGACATGCTGGCAGCTCTGACCGGAGCGTGCGCCATGCCCAGTGGAGAATTCAAGGTCAGTCTTATGTTTTCTTTTCAAGACAAGTAAAAACTGTAATTCAGATGTTTCCTTTTGAAGTCAAACCTGGAATTCATATATTTTCTCTTCAAGACTAGTAAAAGCTGTAATTCAGATGTTTTCTTTTTGAGACAAACCAAGCCCTTAATTCATATATTTTCTTTTCAAGATAGGTAGAAACCGTAATTCATATACTTTCTCATCAAGACAAGTAGAACCCGTAATTAATATATTTTCTTATCAAGACAAGTAGAACCCGTAATTCATATATTTTCTTATCAAGACTAGTGCAACCCATAAATCATATATTTTCAAGACAAGTACACCCTGTAATTTTCATATTTTCTTTTCAAGACAAGTCAAAACCTTTTGCGCTTTCTGAACCCTGTCAGTTGCAATACGTTCAGATAATCTACATCGCATACGAAGTGCAAACTATGGTATGCAAATTACAAGGGACACGGCTTTTGCCCGTCAGAAAAGAAGGGTATTGGTAATTTTATAATCCTGTCTCGGAAGAGAATGTCGGGGAAAGTCTACATCTTGTAGGTTCGTCTTTTCACTCAATTTTTTCCATTTCAGATGATGGATATGGCGATGACTTCAATCTGCTTGACGAAAACTTGCGTGAACTCCATGGCTCCAAAATAGAAGGCAAATGATTCTGGCCCGACGTCAACTTTGAACTTACCGTAAGTGCAAACCACTTAGGAAATCATAATTCCTTTTGTCATATATATTAGTCACAACAGTTAGAATGATTAAAAAGAATCTGTGCGAAGGAACTGTCGTTATGCAACTTTTTGGGTCACGGTTTAAGGATTTATAACAAAGTGCCTGCAAGTGGAATTTATTTGCAAAGGAAAGTTTTCTGACAAATGCTATCGTATACCATTTTAAATATTGTACCATATGACTACCATGATTCTTCTTGTGCATTCGATACACTCATAATCAGAGAATATCTTTACTTAGGTTTCCAGATAAGCAATATATATATATATATATATATATATATATATATATATATATATATATATATATATATATATATATATATATATATATATATATAGATAGATATATATATATATATATCTACAGTCACTTCTTTTGTTTACCTATGATCCATTAAGCAACCCCCTTTTTTTAACTGCATTTCAGGAACCAGTTACAATACCAGTTACAATACCAGTCGCCGATGTGACTGACGGAAGGTTGAATAACTGCAAGCCTTATGCCATTATGCTCTACAGAGAAAGCTTTACAATCAACACTATTTCTAGCTCTTCAAACCGTCTGCACACTGTCAATGTAACTGATGAATCACAATAAATCACAATTAGTCACTCGCATTAAAACGTCTGTCACTTGAACCTACTGGTTAGGGTATGAATTGAAATGAAATATAGAATTTAGGCCAAAGGCCAAGCACTGGGACCTATGGGGTCATTCAGCGCTGAAACGGAAATTGACAGTAAAAGGATTGAAAGGTGTAACAGGAGGAAAACCTCAAAGCAGTTGCACTATGAATCAACTGTTAGGAGGGGCTGGAAAGTAAGATGGAAGAAAGAGAATAGGAAAGGAGGAACAGTAAAAGGAACGAAAGGGGCTGCAGCTAGTTGCCGAAGGCACCTGCAAAGAACCTTAAGTAATACCTGCAGCGCACCGCATGAGGCGCACTGACGGCACTACCCAACTCAGGGGTACTGGTTAGGGTAGCGCCAAGACCTGGTGCAATTAAGAAGAAAAGAATTGGTACAGTAGCTAAGATATATCGGTGTTTTAAGTTAAAAATTATATATACCATATACTCTAAAATTGCACATTAATATTGGTATATAATCAAAACATTATTATCATAATTTCTAAAGAATTAAAAATATATAAAGCATAAACAATAAAACTGATCATTAATTCTAATATATAATCAGAACATTATCACCATTATCTTAACAGACAATGCTGGCGATCGAAACAGCAAAAGCAATGATAATGCAGAGATAATGAAAACAAGTATAAACCTAACAATTACAATGAATGATCCCCATTCCTCTGAAAAACTCGGTACTTCAACTATACTGGTCGGCTGGTATAGTGGTTAGTGTCGTGGCGTGCCACTCAGATGTCGCGGGGGGTTCGCGTCTCACCCAGGGCGATGAAAAATCACTGGTTCTGTATCATGATCAGTTACTGCTGCAGTGTTGGTGGGTCTGCTGCGGTGGGAGGTTGAAACCAGCATTCTAAGGAAGCTTAAAGAATTTCAAGTCAATGGTTCCTTTGGTGTGCTTGTTCCGTGTGAATGGGTTTCATCTACTGAATAATAATAATAATAATAATAATAATAATAATAATAATAATAATAATAATAATAATAATAATAATATATTCACAATTTCGTGAAAAACAATGTGTAATAAAAATCCACAATTATATAGTAAATATATTACTATTTTACATAGTAATATATTTACTATATAATTGTGTATTTTTATTACATAATAATAATAATAATAATAATAATAATAATAATAATAATAATAATAATAATAATAATAATAATAATAATGTGTAATAAAATCCACAATTATATAGAAAATGTATTACTATGCAAAACGTTAGCACAGATGAGGAACACCGTTTAAGTCTTCAAAAGTCTTGTTAGTTTATTTTACACAGTAATACAATTACTATATAATTTTGGATTTTATTACACAGATTGTTTTCACGAAATTGTGAATCTCTTAGCAATAATAATAATAATGAATAATAATAATAATAATAATGTACTCGATCGGAGATCATATCCGGTCGCTCACATCACCATCCCCATAGCAGAATGTTCAGGACGAATAACTTCCCCAAAGGTACGGGAAGCCGATTACAATACCGAGGAGGAGTAAGGTGGAGTATAACGAGCACCTTCAGTTTTCGCTTGGTCGCTCGCTCCGCAACTCCCGGAGTCTATAAAAAGGAGTGACAGGGGTGGGTGACATCGCACTTGGTGCATAAGGCCTTGAGGAACGCCGTGAGTACCTCCGTTAAGCTTTAAGTAAAGGGATTCTTTCCTCTCATCATACATTTCCTTCTATACGTATAATAGGTATATATGCATTCTAACACACACACACACACACACACACACACACACACACATATATATATATATATATATATATATATATATATATATATATGTGTGTGTGTGTGTATATATATTTATGTGTTTGTGTGTGTTTATGAGTTTGTCAATAATTTTATATGCTCTGAAAAAAAACCCGTCAAAATAAAAGATACTATACCTCGGGAGTTTTACATCCAGAGTTAATTACATTTATATATATATATATATATATATATATATATATATATATTTATATATATATATATATATATATATATATATATATATATATATATATATATATTACAACAGTGACCAGGATTAAACTTAATGCCATTTTGGGGTTGGACCTAAGGTGACAGTGTGAAAAGTGTATTCAGGAAAATATTATATATATGTATATATATATATATATATATATATATATATATATATATATATATATGTATGTATATATATATATATATATATATATATATATATATATATATATATATATATATATATATATACATATACAAAACACACACACACACATTCCATCCGTGCAATGATTTAGAGTTTTTGTGTCTCTAGTGCTTAAAACACACCTCAATCTCTACTCTGTTCCAAAAATGGAAACTGACAGGACCTCTACCCACAGCATCCCGAGATGAACCTCATTTTCGTGAGCCTGCTGTCCCTCTCCTTGGCCCTGGGGACCACAGAGGCCATAAGGCCACCGTTTCTGGACGGCAAAGGAATCCTTTCGAGCATCCTAGGAGGAGACGAGAACTGCCCTGACCCGTCGGAATTCATAGGCAACTTGACAGGTGAGTCATTTTCCAGATGTTTTTTTTTATCTTCATTGGTATTTACACTGCATGTCTTCAAGCTACGTGGTTTGCACTTTCTTGCATAGATACAGTATATGGGCTATGTATGTTTCAAGTGTGTCTGTATGTCATGCATTTATTTGAATATCATTTTGTACGTACATACATACAAACATATATAAATATATATATATATATATATATATATATATATATATATATTGATATGTATAAATATAAATATAAATATATATACATATATGTATATATATATATATTTAAAAAAATAAATATATATATATATATATATATATATATATATATATATATATATATATATATATATATATATATATATATATATATATATATATTGATTTAGAAATAATTAACACACAATCACGTATGGAACAGAAATAAATTTCTGACTCACATCAGGATCGAACCCAGGTCTTTCAATTGAAAGGCAAGGGCGCTGCCCATTAGGCCATACAAGTGAGTCAGAAATTCATACACCAACTGCTGTCCTGTGGAGAGCCCCAAGGTACAGGAAAACCTAACAAGAGGGTTGTGAACCCTTTTGGGGGTAGTACTGCCCCCCAAAAAAAAAAGTGTGAATGAATGTGTGTGATGTCTATAATTCTTATTTTTCCCTCTGCAGAAGCAACATGTTGCCAGGAAGGCTGCGCTAAAGAAGCATCCACTTGCATGCAAGACTTGACACCAGCTAATGTGGACAAATGTCTCATACTGAAGGAATGCAAACCAAAGCCCAGTGGTAAGGCGCTTTACTTATTACTTGTGCGTGTTTACGTAATACCTTTTGAATAAAAAGTCAGTGGTTGCAATCTTAAAAGGTTTGTGCTTTGCTTTATAAAAATGCCCTTTCAAAGTGTTTATTTCAGGACCGCAATGTCCAACTTAAATAAGTGCTTTTACATATTTCTAGTGAAGAAAATTCTAGAGAATTATATAAAAGCAGTCAGTGATTACATTCAAAATGATTATACTCATATTATAAAAATCCCATTTCAAGCGTTTTATTTAAGGACCACAATACGTAACCTAAAAGAAAAATAATAAGTGGTTTTGCATATTTCAAGAGAATAAATTCCAAAGAATTATATATATATATTTTTTTCTAGACATAAGGGAAATTCTACAAGGAAGCGAGCCACACAAAGTGATCATGGGAATGATAGCCGAGTGCACGGACAAAAAGAGGTTCCAAGCGATGAATATCGTAAGAATAATTTCTTCTGTATGAAATAAATATCTAATATAATTAAACGAAATATAAATTATAATTAACGCATTCATTCACTGATCGCATAGATTAACTGGGTCTCCCTGTGTTTGGATTTTATGATTTATAACATTTAATATATATATATATATATATATATATATATATATATATATATATATATATATATATATATATATATATATATATATATATATATATATATATATATATATATATATATATCTCAAACACTCACCCCTCAAACAGACGTACGTAGAGAACGACCCGAAGCAGAACAGCTCAACTACCTGAACAAAGTCGTTAGGATAAGAACCTGGGCACCGTCAGGCAGGCCATAGTCAGCTCTGTTGCGACGGGCAAGTGTGTACCCCCACAAAGGAAAACTTCACGGTGAGTGCCCTTTAATAATAATAATAATAATAATAATAATAATAATAATAATAATAAATTTTATTTCAGCTCAGGGCCATATACAAGGAACACAACTTGACTGCAAAAATTAAGAATTATGTCTAGCTATTATTATTATTATTATTATTATTATTATTATTATTATTATTATTATTATTATTATTATTATTATTATCAGTTTGTGACGACGAAGAGATTAGAAACCTATTTGAGACGACAAAAAGATGACTATTATTGAACTACACTTCTTTTTTCATTTTGCATTCTCCAAACAAACATGTATTGTTCCCAAAGAGAATCAGGCTGCTTGAGACCAGCATCGGACTGTGCCGGCTTTGTCTGTCCGTCGGCACATTTTCTGCCCGCCCTCAGATCTTAAAAACTACCGAGGCTAGAGGGCTGCAAATTGGTACGTTGATCATCCACCCTCCAATCATCAAACATACCAAATTGCAGCCCTCTAGCCTCAGTAGTTTTTATTTTATTTAAGGTTAAAGTTAGCCATGATCGTGCTTCTGGCAACGATATAGGCCACCACCGGGCCGCGGTTAAAGTTACATGGGCCGCGGCTCATACAACATTATACCCTGACCACCGAAAGATAGATAAATTTTTTGGTGGCCTTGATTGTATGCTGTAGCGGCTGTACAGAAAACTCGATTGCGCCGAAGAAACTTAGGCGCATGTTTTACTTCTTTGCTTTTATATAATCTAATAAGTGTGGTAATGGCGGGCTAAAATGGACGCGGTGTTGAAAGCCGCACTATGCAAAATGGCCCACCTCTCTAGAGAATTTGGGAGAATTTGTTGCATATCGGTTCAGGTAGAATCGCAAGAGTATGAAGTAAGGAAATTACTTTCTATCCATTATATGTTCAAACCTCTGTGCACCACAGAAAATACTATAAAGTTTATCTTAAGCAGTTTTTTTTTGTGAAGATTCAGAAGATTCAGATCTTACAAATAAATACGGGTATCAGCTGCAAACGAACCTTAAAATTTGTACAGACACAGAAATAAAAGCAAAAATTTACAACTGTAATATATTTAAATGACGAAAACGTGAAAATTTTTACACAGTCTTCAAATGTTTCAATCTGTTCATCTTGCAATGGTGCAATTCTGACAAACAAAGCAGAGTGAAATCAATTAATGGGCGTAAACGTCACAGTATACACTGAAAACATTGAGAATTATCATCTTAAACTTGACACACCTTAATTGACCCTACCTGATTGAAAATAGGTAAGGGGTACTTCTCAGTCCCAATGATTAACAAGTAAAAAATTCGCCGAAGTTTCTTCGGCGTAATCGAGTTTTCTGTACAGCGTATAATTCTGTATGAAACTCTCGATGTGCTGCAGTATGAAACTCTCAGCTACGACCGGGCAGCGTTCAGTTGCTCCTCAGATGCGGTCAAGCGAAGGCGCGTCGGCGACGCCTCAGGAATTGGATTCGGCGGTGCCAGACGCACCATGGCTAACCTTAAACTTAGATAAAATAAAAACTACTGAGGCTAGAGGGCTGCAATTTGGTATGTTTGATGATTGGAGTGTGGATGATCAACTTACCAATTTGCAGCCCTCTAGCCTCAGCAGTTTTTAAGACCTGAGAGCGAACAGACAAAGCCATCTCAACACTTTTCTTTTGCAGACAACTAAAACGACCGTATTATTACAGATCGGAAGTAAGATCGGATACCAAGTCTGTCTCCTGAAGACATGCGCAGACTCCAAGGCCGCAGCTGCTGCTAAGCCAGCGAAGTAGAAACTAACTGCTGACGGAGGAAGACAGGAGACGGCGGCCATGAACCGCTGGGAATTCCACCTACTGTGAAGACGAGGCTGTGAGACCTTCCTCGAAGCACTGTGTAGAAGTTCTTATAAAAACTAGGATGTGGAGACTAAGTTATAGTTACTAGGATAACAAGGGCTCTGACTAGGGACTGAAATTGTTAAAAAAAAATACTGAAATTTAAAAAAAAATTTTTTTAAAGAATACGACAGACAAAATTAAGTATGTAAATAAGTGAGCTACAGAGAGAGAGAGAGAGAGAGAGAGAGAGAGAGAGAGAGAGAGAGATTTATGTCAAATCTATATACAAAGAGATATAAAATTAATGATGAGATATAAAATTAACTATTTAAACAGAGTAGAGAGAGAGAGAGAGAGAGAGAGAGAGAGAGAGAGAGAGAGACTGGCTCCAATGACTACTGGGTTATTTTGTTTTATTTTCATGTACAATAACAACTGCAACTAAAAGACACTAATTTAGCGTTTTATTAAAAACAAAGCTGATTTTAAATTCTACCTTAACAATATAGTGAAAAAACGAGGCTTTATATGAGAAGATTGTACATTGCGAAAGTTTCCAGATTTTCAAGGGAAAAATCACATACGAAAATAAATAATGCTACAATTCTCTGTATATATATATATATATATATATATATATATATATATATATATATATATATATATATATATATACATATATATATATATATATATATATATATATTCATCAATTATCATATTTTATCAATATATATATAATATATAATTAAATATATTATCAATTATCATATTTTATCAACTAATTAATTAAATACAGTAAAGTCCTCAGAAATTTTTGGTCCTTTTGAATAAACAAAATTTTCAGTTATAAAATAAAGGTGGAAAAATATAATCTCTTATGAACATGACGCGATAGAAACGAAACAATAAACGTTTAAGAAAAAAAATCTTAATGGGAGATTCTTAAAAACTTGAGAGAAATATCTAAGAAGTCATTCTTATAAGAAAGACTGCAAAAGAATATTTACATCCGCCATTATTTCGTGACAATGAAACTGCTATTCCTGAAAGTATAAAAAAATTTCTTCCATTACACAAAAATAACATAACGCAGGTGATCAGAAAATGTCTCCAAATAAAAAAAGAAAAAGAAAATGCATTTAAATAATAGCATGCATATTAAGTATTGCGTGCAACCGTAAGACCTGATAAACAATCTGGTTCCCGAGAAAGAAAAATAGCACGCCTCATACCTTTCCCTAGTTCAGTGACCACCTGCAAGCTGGAAACAGGTAGCAAGTGTGATCGGAAAGGAGCGAAACTGGAAAGATTATAGGTGTTCCTAAAATTTGCATTAAAAGAATGTCCTCTCTTATGATAGGCAACATTACGATAAACTTTGAAAATTTGTAATTTTTTGGTCATTGAATTGAATTTATAGAATTTAGACTAAATTCCAAGCACTGGGACCTACGAGGTCATTCAGCGCTGAAATGGAAATTGACAGTAAAAGGTTTCGAAAGGTGTAACAGGAGGAAAACCTCAAAGCAATTGCACCATGAATCAACTGCTAGGAGAGGGTGAAAGTAAGATGGAAGAAAGAGAATATGAAAGGAGGTACAGTAAAAGGAACGAAAGGGGTTGCAGCTAGGGCCCGAAGGCACGCTGCCAAGAACCTTAAGTAATGCCTACAGTACCCACTGACGGCACTACCCACCTACGTGCGAATTTTTGGTCATGGAGCGATGGCTGTAAGAAATATCAGGTTGCTTTTACGAAGAATATCAGCAATCCCGAATTGCCAAATTTCGACCTAGTGAGAGTAAGAAAAATAAGAATACGTAAATTAATAATAGTTTGGATTCGTAAATGAATCTTTACATATCACACCCTTTTTTGAGGAAGAAAAAAATCAATCGTAAAAAAAGCTACGCAAGTGTTCCCAAATGAAGGTAATTTGAACTGTACTTCTTATGTACAAAACATCACTGTTTGTTACAAGAGATTAACGAATACAATAAGACGGGCATACGTAATAAGGGTGTGAGCCGAGCCGAATATTAACGAAACATATCGTACAATATCCGTAGAGTTTTACAATTATAATATTAATTCACATTTCTTTATTATTATATTATTATTATTATAATGAAGATGAACCATATATATATATATATATACTGTATATATATGCATATTTATAATACAAATGTATATATATACACATATATATATATATACATTTGTTTGTGTGTATGTGTGTATAATAAATATCTTTACCAGCTGCAGTGCCCTCGTAACTTCTCAATTTCGTTAAACGTTTTGGATAAGCTTATCACTACAAGCCTTGAAACCAGAGGGAAAATAAAGGAAGGGTCCCTTTCCTTCCCTGGTAGGATTCGAACCCAAGCACGTTAATACATAGTAGTGAACTTAGCGCTCAGCTCACTTTTGCTAGTGCGCATTAGTTCAATCCTATCACGGTGTGAAATAGTTTTTTTTAATCACTTCCTAACCAGATTCAATGCTTGTAATAAATCATTTAAAAACGGAGGAATTGGTTCATAAATGATAAAACGAAGAGAAGAGAAGAGAGAGAGAGAGAGAGAGAGAGAGAGAGAGAGTTTTAGTAAGTAACCCAAGGCCCTCTTAAGAACTACAGCCGAACAAATAAATAAAACAAGAAGAGAGAGAGAGAGAGAGAGAGAGAGAGAGAGAGAGAGAGAGAGAGAGAGAGAGAGAGAGTTTTGCTAGGTAGCCCAAGGCCCTCTTGAGAACTGCAGCCGAACAAATAGATAAAACAAAGAGAGATAAGAAAGAGAGAGAGAGAGAGAGAGAGAGAGAGTTTTAGTAAGTAACCCAAGGCCCTCTTAGGAACTACAGCCGAACAAATAAGAGGAAACACTACCGGACTTTAGAGACCACCGATGTGCATCACCTTGGCGATAAGCATGGCAATAATGTGGCCTTTTGAGGACTCAAAAGAGGTATATAAAGCATGCTATCTCGTTTAGTTTTTAAGTACAACACTCAGTCGCTCACTGCGTAAAGTATTCTCTGCTGCGACGCCATAGCCTAAAAGGTAAGACAAAGCTTCACTCGAGTTATGTTGTGCACGCGTTCAGTATCTGGCCCCAAGGAACCCATTTTAATATAGGTATACTGTACATGATCATATGTCATCCAGTAATAGCGTGTGATGATATATTCAGCTAGGGGTAGTTATACTTGATCATACATCATTTAATAATAGCGTGTGACGAATATATTCAGCTAGGGGTAGTTATACTTGATCATATGTCATTTGACAACAGCGTGTGACGAATATATTCAGCTAGGGGGTACGGGAAAATGAAAAAGTGTCAGGTGCTTTCGTGCACCTTGAAAATGTGCTGAAATAACACGGAAGCGCTTGGTACTTTTATTTTTCCTGTGGCCTTAGCTGAATGTTGGTATAAATGTATGCATACATGCAGTTAAACACATTCTATGGACCAGGAGGTTTAGACTCTCGACTCTCACAAGAGCTAAGATTCGTCTCCTTTCGTTGAAATGGAAAAAATCGCTAATATATGTTTGTTACAATGGTTTTAACCTTTCAGATCTAATACTGAATCAAGAAGTAACTTAAAACTCCTTGAGATTCTACATGAAAAAATATTTTCTGTTCGGTCATTTAATTTATACTCAAATAAATTTTAAAACCATGGAAGTGATTACCGTATATTTAAGCGAGGAAGCGATATTCAAGCCATTAACACAAACAATGTAATGGAAATTCAAAAGTGACATAATTTTCCACAGGTCATTCCTAAATGTGTCGTTGAAATAACTAGATTAAGATTTTAGAGGTACATCGTTTGAAAGAACAGCTGACTGAAAACTACAATGATAAGTTCAATCATGATGTTAGGTTAACGAAAGCCTATGTGTAGGAGATAACTACAAAGTCACGTTTCCTGTCCAACCGAAAGAGCATGAAATAATAAAACAAGTTATATTATATAAATGTATATTTCATACACATTTTCTATTAACCTTTTAAGAAATATGAACGTTAAAAAATTGGTTAACAATGTTCTTTCCGTTAGAAAATCCACGAAATGAATGGTCTCACTCGAAGCATAATTTATTAATACAGGGTGCCCCACAAAAAACAAGGAAATTTCGTACTGTTTATTCAACTGCTGTAAACAGAAAACAGTTGTGTTATTAACAGGAAACATTGTTAAAACAGAACAAAAACTTAATAACTGCGGCATCTTGGAATAATAGAAAAAGGAATTAGAAAATTTATGTTAGTTAATTTTTTCAATTCATTGATAAAGCAAAATACGTGTGTAAAATACGTAATGTAAATCTAAAATATCCTGTTTTTTTGTGGGGCACCTTGTAGAATAAACACCTCATGAACACTAAGTTAACCAAGCATGGAATCCATCGAATGTAAAAATAATACACACACACACACATACACTCCCATCAGCAAAACTCAGATGAAACTGTATTACAAAGATAACACGAAACCGAAATAAAGCGATACAAAATTTTGACAGTCATGTGCAAGTTGCAGGAAAACGTTACATCTGAGAGAAGCTCACGAGGTATATAATGACTCCAGGTTTTCACAGGATAGAAACACGACAACAGATAAAGGTACTGGTCATCGTTTAACTGGTGACTAAGAGAAAACTAAAAAGAAGACAAGCTTTTACTTCGTCAGCTGTTTCATATATTACTCATACACATACAAATATATATATATATATATATATATATATATATATATATATATATATATATACATACATATATATATATGTATGTATGTATGTATAGTTAAAGTCAAAGTCCGCCTGGGTCTCTGTAGGCTCATAGGGCAGGCGCTGATCTCCTGTTTCTTAGACTTATAATGGTTTCTACCTTCTTTTCTATTCAAGCACTTCATTCCATGCTAAAATGATTCTCTCTCCGGAAGGGGACACCTCAAGAAACCACCATGAGACGCCCTGTCTTCTACTTGGTGCTCCTCTCCAGTTCCCTGGGGATCATCAGAGCGAGCCCCACGCAAGCGGACGAAGGCAGCGGAACCCTCGACGTATTCCGAAGGCTCTCGGGAACCGGACAGACACCGGGATTACCGGACACCTCCCAAACCGGCGAAGGAGGACTCCCCAGCCCGAAGATGTTCTTCGACAGGATCTCTGGCATACTTGGATCGTTTTTCGGCAGGCGTGACAACGCAACAACCACAGCGGGCTCGACATGCGGAGGCAACGCAACAGACGCCAAGGTCGGCAACAAGACTGGCGCCCTCCTTCAACAGGAACAGTCGGTGGGCGTGAAAATGCTTCGTAGGGCGACGTTCAATCCAGTGGACGTCGTCCAGACGATGTTCCGGAACATCAAAGAAAAACTGCGCGCGAATGGAATACCAAAGCTCAGTGACATCGTCTTGGACGTTTATGGTACGTGACGGGCTCCACACTTCCACGCAGTGGTTTTATCGTCTGCCCTACGGTAGAAGTTGCAAGTTGCAGCCACTTAATGTATTGTAACTCAGTACCGTTTTAATTTGGTATACATGACATCAGTGTCATCTGACTCTTGCATTATCATGAAAACTAGAAGCGTCCCTTACATTAAAATGAAACCTAAAAAACGTTACTTACATTACAATTAAAAACTCAAAAAGTCCCTTACATTGAAACACCTCAAAAACGTCCCTTCCATTAAAATACCTCAAAAACGTCCCTTACATTATAATAAAACCTGAAAACGTCCCTTAAATTAAAATAAAACCTAAAAACGTCCCTTACATTATAATAAAACCTAAAAACGTCCCTTAAATTATAATAAAACCTAAAAAGTCCCTTGCATTATAATAAACCTAAAACGTCCCATACATTATAACAAAACATAGAAAAGTCCCTGCTATTAAAATACAACCTAAAAAAGTCCCTTCCATTAAAATACAACTAAAAAAATGTCCCATACATAATAGTAAAACCTAGAAACTTCACCATCCAGAGTTACTTCAAATGACATCGATTTCAGACAAATACATAACACCTTATTTTCATTTATTTCAACCTTTGGTGTCGTGCTATCAATGAATATCTTCCAATATTAATTTCCTTGGCTGCCTTTCTGTCTCTGTCAGTCTGTGTGCGCGTGTCCGGAGGCTTCTGGGGCTGAAGACGGGTATGGGTATGGATGTGGGTATGTTACAGATATGGGTATGGGTATGGGTATGGGAACTAGCAAATGCAAGCGACAGCGAGTATCTGCTAGTCTTCTTATATTCTTGCAGGAGCGGCTTGCAGTGAGAAAAACTGCGCAGATAACGCAGGCACCTGCATGAACGCCTTGATGCCCCACAAAACATGAGCGAATATCGCCAACAATGCCTCCCAGGTAAGTTAACATTGTTATTAATATTATAGTCATGGTAATGGTACGAGCGAGAGTTCGTGCCTTCCTGCAAGCAGCTTTAACTAGTCATTACACTGCATGCGAGTTATTTTCTTATATTAATCAAATGCATTTAGAGTGGCTTGCTATACCTAGTGATTTCAAAAGAGTTATTTTCTGACAGGGCGAAAATCCATACCATGATTTAGATTTTGAATATAAAAAATCAAAAATCCCATTCCATATATAGAAATGTTTGTGAAATATGCATTTAGTCATTCATGTGTCAATTGCAGAGATGCTGAAGGCGATCAGAGAAGAGACCAATGGAGGAAAGAATGTGGCATTTTGCATCATGAAGGCTGTTCTCGAAAATATGAATCTTGTAAGTCAGTCTTCCCCTCCCCCACCCCACCTCCTAGCCAAGTGTGTGTGTGTGTGTATGTGTGTGTGCATTCTTAATCATCTACAAACGTAAAACATGAATGTGTGCACACGCAAAACCACTTAAACTCAAAGGAGAAAAATTTCATTTAAAATTTATTAGAGTGAACAAAAGTGTAACTTACTCTCTTTCCCACCAAAGCTTCAACAAGAACATCCGTACATACATACGTACGTACGAGTACATACATACATCCATAACAATTAAACTAAT
>NC_089767.1:40567008-40579508 GCF_040412425.1 Macrobrachium rosenbergii | reverse complement strand
TTTTTGTGACACTAAACCCTTCAAGGCCCCAGTTTCCAAAATCTCTTGCGCCCCAGTTTTTAAAATCTTCACAAGACGACCAGAGTTCGAAATCATTAGCGTTCCCAATAAGAAACACTGTTGAAAGAAAGCATTTTAGCCAGAACTCTCAGACTATAGATATACCTAGTAAGACCTAATGCCATCTCCTTAGGTCAGTGAATCAGCTTCTATGGAGAATTTTTGAGCTAAAATAAACACTATGATACTACCTTAAATAACATTAATAATATATATATATATATATATATATATATATATATATATATATATATATATATATATAATGTAAATATATATATGTATATACACATATACATATATACACACATATATATATATATTATATACATATATACTTATATACATACATACATATGTATCAATACATCATTACGTTACATATTACTTTTAAGTAATATGTAACGTAATGATGTATTGATACATATGTATCAATTCATGTACTACCTAAGCTCGCATGAAAATATTAACGTAACAATAATATAATATAATAATAAGCTACACAAATATCCGGAACACAAGATAATTGAAAGAGATATAAAACAATAAATACAAAAGGAACTTCACTGATGGGAAAAAAGGACAACGATTTCGCGTTTTCCTGCTACAAAAAATCTTTTGCTTCCATCCCTTCCCTTAAAAGGCATGAATCCATAGGCAGAACGATATGCTTTGTCATGCTTGTAGGTAGCTCAAGCCCCGAAAATGTCCTTTACACGTGATAGGCAGTGATAAGTGCTGACTATAATCTCGGCTGTGTATGCATGTATAATATGTACATATACACACAAATATAAATATATATATATATATATATATATATATATATATATATATATATATATATATATATATATATATATATGTACTGATTATAATATATACAAAATACACACACATATTATAAATATATATATATATTATATATATATATATATATATATATATATATATATATATATATATATATATATATATATATATATATATATATATAATGTACTGACTATAACCTCGTCTGTATATGCATGTATAATATATACATATGTAACGGGTCACGAAGGTGACCTTTGAAAAAGAACGTGGCAGCTTTTTGAAGACGTGACATCATATGATTGAACCCAGCATGTACCGAAATGCTTGGGTGTTTTTCCCTTTCAGCAAGAAGTCAACGTTCTCAGAGACCCTTAGTTGCTAAACACGTGCAATGGAAGTGCAATTTCAGCTTAGAAACTTCCAGAAGGTTATCCGGTTACAGATCTGGATTTGAAGAGAATATCACCGCGTTTTTTTTTTTTTCCTGGTCTTGGTCACTGAACTAACTTGCGCCGGGAGCTGCTTTATTCCGGTTGAGCGTGTAGGTACGTGTGTGACCAAGTACCTCGTGACGTCTTGGAGTACAGAGGTCATGTCCTCGTCGAACATTGAACTTGGGGAGGTCACGAGAGTGTGTTCATATGTGCGTTGCAAAATGAGCGTAATGGGAGTGACCACTGAATGAGTGGGCACTGCGATCTGTTATTTTTATAAATGAGTATGTGAACTGTGCAAACGGAAGCACAAACATGGAGGCCGTGTTCCAGAGGACTTTTGTGAAGTGAGTACAACTTATAAAACATTTTAGATCGTTTTTTCAGACTCTGGAAAGACTCTATCCATGTTGCAGTGAAATCTTGTGGTTATGCGCTTGTATTCTGTGAATTTGGTTTTTGATATCACGATCGTTCTTTTCCAAGAATCCCACGTTCCTCTTCAAAATAGGGAGTGGTGTGACATTTATTCATATATGAAATGACTTTTATAATGAACTGTGTGACCGTTTTATTGTTTTCGATGACAGATGGGTTGTTTATGCATGTCGATGTTTGGACCTTATTCAGTAGATTTTCATAGATATGTGAGTCATTCGATTTCATTCTTTCGTAGTTTATTTGAAGTTACTTCACTTATTTCTGTCAATAAAGTTTAGTTTTGTAACTCAGTGTTTCATTCCAAGTAGGGCCTGGAATTTAGTTGGGTGAAATGAATAACTTATGATGTGAAGATGAGAGATCAGCTGACACAACAAGTCGGCTCTCGCTACCAAACTCATCTCAGAGTAAGTGAGATGCTAACCTCTGTCCTGAAAACAGAGAAATAAATAAAATACCGGCCTCGAAAGTCGGGCCGGTAACGCATATACATATATATGCATATGCATATTCATAAATAAAGATAAAATCCACGAAGGAAACGGAAACACTGGAGTGCTGCGAGGCCTTTACTTGCTAAGTAAAGGACGTAGTGTCGAAAGGCCTCGCAGCACTCCAGTATTTCTGTGCTAAATAAAGGACGTAGTGTCGAAAGGCCTCGCAGCACTCCAGTGTTTCTGTGCTAAGTAAAGGACGTAGTGTCGAAAGGCCTCGCAGCACTCCAGTGTTTGCGTTTCCTTTGGATGTTATCTTTATTTATATATTCATCACGTTCAATATTTTCGTGATTCAGTTATACATGCATATTCATATATATACAAACGGCAATTGTTTTCACAGCACGGGGACCAGACAGAAGAATAATTCTACAACCACTGAAGTCCGTAACTGTGTTTATTAGCATTCTGGAAACACTGAATTTAAGCCATTAAGAACACACTGTACTCGATAGAAGTACGACGCCAGTGCAAAATGATCTAAATCTTGCCTTCATTCTCACAGTAATGTATATTTTCCTTTCCTAATGGTGCTAATTTCTCATTATATACCGGTTTATATAGACAAGCCCCAAACTCAAAAAAGACAAAGGAAATAGCACAGTTCTAATAAAACAGTACGTCAAAAAACCACAAAACCAAATGAAGAGTATGACAAAAATTTCATGACACAGAAACATCCACTTTTCAACTGTCCATCCGGAGCGATCTTCCCAGAATCACAGAGCAGGAAAGAAACTGCGTATGGTCACGAAGACGTGCTTGCTCGGACGAGCACCCGAGAGCGTTGCTTGCATAGAATCCCATGCATAAAGGTAGCTTCAAGGACAAGAACAAGCAGCCAGAGTTCCTTAATGCAACTTAGTCTCTTTGTTGTGACCATCAGCTCATGTCATGCGAGCCTCATGATGTTCAGGACGATCGTCGTTTCCGATTCATTGCACTGACGTGAAAATATATATATAAAGGTAAACATGATCTATACATGTGTACAAAAGTGCACGTAATCAGCTGCCTATGCGTTCACTATACACTTTGATAAGGAGATGTGATATGACCCACAGTACAACATACATAATGTCTGAAAGCAAACAAAGATAATCAAATATCGGTATTTTCAAGGCTGGATCTTAAATCTTTCCTACTGACACAATGGTTCGAAAGTGTATGCTAACAAATAAGCTCCGTAAAAAGGTATCGCCAATTATATAAATTGCAAATGACACTGAAATGATTTAGAAGACGCAACACCAACAAAATAAACAGTGGCCTTGACGCTGGTAAATGGAAAATTAGAATTTGGATTATTAATAAATTTCCTGGGAATTAAATAAGCTTTAAATCTAGTTAATGAACAAAAGCAGAGAAACACCTGGACTGCTGAGGTGAAGTATAGATAAAAATTTCTTTAATTTTTTCCAACTGAAGCCAAACTTAATTCAGGTTATCTTGCCAACTCATATCTCTTTAACTGAGAAAAAAATAATATGATTCTATTTTTTCTTTTCTTTTTTTCCCAACTGAAGCCAAGCTTAATTCGGATTATCTTGCCAGCTCATACCTCTTTAACTAAGTAAAAGATATGATTCCATTTTTTGATATACAACAATTTATGAAACAAAAAAAAGAGACTCATTCTGATATCATATCCATCTCCTGTCATTCAAAGGATGCGTGGGGAGTCGACGAACTTGCACCGGAAGGCCATATTACCAGCTTAAGTTTTTCATTGTCCACTAAATAAGCAGAAGATTGTCTCGATTGCCAGGATGATAAAGCAAATGCGAAATTAGGCTTTATTGGTTTATAAAGCAATTGCAAACGTTGACGACTGCAATAGCGTGTTTTCTATAGCGGTAGTCATCTTTTCAGAAAGGTAGTATTTTTGCATCTCGTCAGACTCCAGTTCATGATGAGGACAGTCAATAAAATACAATACGGAGCATATTATATATATATATATATATATATATATATATATATATATATGTATGTTTATATGTGCATGTATATATATGCTCTGTATACATACACACATATACATATATATACATACATACACATATACATATATATACATACACACACATACGTACATACATATATACAAACATACATATATATATATATATACATAAATATATACGTGTGTGCGTGTGGGCGACTGTACCACATAGTCATTAACAAACAACACTCACGAGATGCGGTCTCCTATAAAAAGGAAGTGCAGCCAATTTCCCGCGCGCGCGCGCAAAATAGGGGCCTACTTGTATCGCTACGATGACAGATACATCTTTCTTCCTTTACACCGTACCATGAATTATTTGGGGTACTTATTCCGGACCTAATTTCGCAAGTATAAAAGACGCGGACTCGCATTCCCTGGCGCCCACTCCTGGCAGGACAGGAAAAGACGAAGCCTCTTCTCCGATCGCCTAAGACTCCTCGGTAAGATTCTCGGGTAAGACTCTTGGGTAAGACCTTTAAATATCTATTGCCGGTAACAGGTTACTGTATGTTAATTGCTCTGCTTTGTAAGGAATTCAGGCGTGGCTAAATCTACGAAGAAAATTCGTTTTCTAGAAGAATTCGACAAGGGAATGTAGTCTTACACAATTCAACGAGGGAATTCAGTCGTAGACACGTCGACTTATGTCGTTAATCGTAAGCGCTGTAACTGATATGGAATTATATCTTGGATAAATTTACTAGGAAATTACATTTTCTCTCTATTTGGGTGTTAATTTTTCGTGGCAAATATAATCCTAAATAATCCTTCTAATGCGTTTGGTTCCACTAACATTCAAAAACTTCATTCTTTCTAAGTGAATTTAGGAGTTATGCCTTCGAAGCTTATTTTGGAAATTCAGTCATATAATAAGTCCAATAAGCAATTATGTCTCGTATAAATCAACTACGTCATTTCAGTCCTTGATATACATATCTACTACAACTTTTGGTTCGACTCAACTGAGAAAATCCGAACTGGGATAATGAAATGTCCATTTTCCAACTTCTGGGATTTACAACATGAGTTATCTTACTGACTGCTCTTTTAAATAACTGCTTTAGAGATACATAATCTCACATAATTGATCAGTGATCTTCAAAATAATGCACCTTTCATAACTGAATCATGTACCAAAAGCTACATATTTCAATACAACCCGTCGCAAAATGTTGTAAAAAAAAAAATGCACGAGCAATCCATGACAGCGAATGACAAATGTGCAAGCAATCACCACCAAACCTTTTCCCGCAGGACAACGCACCAACGACTAACGACAACATGAAGATCTTCGTCGCCACCCTGGCGATCCTCTTCGCCATCGCCTCGACAGATGCCCAGGGCATGGGAGACATGCAGCAAAGCGATTCGCCCAAAACCGTGGCTCGAGAGATCTACAAGTCGGCCAGGGAGTTTTTGGAAGGGAACGACAACGTCGAGTTCCCCGTCCAGAAGTTGGTCAAGATGCTCGCTGGACTCAGCAAGTTCCTCGTTGACAGACTCCCAGTCTTGAACAGTACTCAGATCTCGCTGGAAATGTACTGTAAGTGAGACATTAATTTCTTGTTTTATTGGTAGCGGGGGCGGGGGGGGCTTCAGTTTATTCAGTGTATGGTGTCACATTAACTTATTGTTTTAGTGGCTGTTTCTAGGGGGCTTCAGTTTATTGAGTGTATGGTGTCACATTAACTTATTGTTTTATTGGCTGTTTCTAAGGGGGGGGCTTTAGTTTATTCAGTGTATGGTGTCACATTAGCTAATTGTTCTATTGGCTGTTTCTAGGGGGCTTCAGTTTATTCAGTGTACAGTGTCACATTAACATATTGTTTTATTGGCTGTTTCATTAACTTATTGTTTTTGGCTGGGGCTTCAGTTTATTGACTGTACAGTGTCACATTAACCTATTGTTTTATTGGCCGTTCCTTTGGGGGGGGCGCTTCAGTTTATTCAGTGTATGGTGTCACATTAACTTATTGTTTTACTGGCTGTTTCTAGGGGGCTTCAGTTTATTGACTGTACAGTGTCACATTAACTTATTGTTTTACTGACTGTTTCAAAGGGGCTTCTATTCACTCAGAATATGAAAGGAGGTACAGTAAAAAGAATGAAAGGGGTTGTAGTTAGGGGCCGAAGGGTTGCTGCAAAGAACCTTAAGTAATGCTTACAGTGCACCGCATGAGGTACACTGACGGCACTAACCCCCCCACGGGGTAGATGATATTTACAGGAGAAATTATTAGCCGAGTTTAATGCAAGTGCTTGTATTAATGTCTGAATGTCGCCGAGTCTGGCGCATAATAAATGTCGTATTTTATCAATAATGTTGCATGTTTATCAATAATGTTGCATTTTATGCTGCATATTATTTTTCAGTGCCAAGCTGCGGCTACAGTAATTGCGAAACGGATGCTCCTAAGTGCAGCAGAGGCGTGGTACCCGAGGAAGCATTCGAATTGCAGAAAGCTTGCATCCCTGGTGAGTTCAAATTTTCTATCTGACATTCCATCTTTTTTTAAATATCAAAGTACAATTCCCTCACCTTTTATTTTACTACACATATGTATGCATATACAAATGTATACACATGCATAATTCACAGGCCTTACCTATGCAATACCAACATTTATAAATCCTCAAGTGAATGTAGATCAAGGTTTTGAAATAAAAGATCTTGAAAACACTTAACATAAAAAAAAATCAAGTGTCAAAGAAGTCATTCAATTTATACTTCAGAATTTGGCGGGTGCATTTTGCAAGAAGTAACCAAATGTTTTTTTTTTCTTTTAAACACTATTTCCAGGCGCCATCGCCGCTTTCTTCAACGGCGAAAGTCCCAGGGCAAAAATGACGGAGTGTGTGATGACGTCAGTGGGATTAGTAAGTCTTTTTCCTTTCTATTTATATTCATTTCACATAGATAAACAAAGCACCATTATCATTAGAACATTTCCCACTTCTTCAAGCATGTACCGAGATGTTCACTCAAATTTCTGGTGTGTTATCTAAACATTCTAGCTCGATATTTTAATATTTGCACGTCTCTCTAATCACAGTATCTTTTGCAATGAAATTTAAGACTAGGATAAAAATCTGATGGTCGATTATGTAATTGTCGAGAATTAATGAACACATAATTATAAAAACGCTGTTAAAAGTGGGCAAATGTAGGTAAATGTTGAAATTCATAAGCAATAATAATAATAATAATAATAATAATAATAATAATAATAATAATAATAATAATAATAATAAAGAAGAGGGAAATTATTATTATTAAGTTATAAAGTTATATACTAAAATTTTGAAAATTTTTTTTTTTAATAAAATCGATCTGTAACCTTGCAAAGTGGACCCACCACACCAATATTTGAGTCAATGTATACAAAGAACAAATCTATTATTGATGGAGTCTGTCTGACACCAATATCTGAGTCACAATGTACAAAGAATAATTCTATTACCAAACAGAGTCTGCCTGACTTAGTTTGGTGATAGGAAAATTCTATTATCAGATGGAGTCTGGCTGATCTACGTGAGTCATTATATAACAAAGTGCAATTCTGTTACCAAATACAGTCTGCCTGACTTACTTGAGTCAATATATGCAGAGAATACTTCTGTTATCAAATACAGTCCGCCTGACTCACTTGAGTCAATATATGCAAAGAAAAATTCTGTTATCAAATACAGTCTGCCTGACAAACTTGAATCAGTATATGCAAAGAATAATTCTATTACAAATACAGTCTGCCTGACTCACTTGAGTCAACATATGCAAAGAATAATTCTATTACCAAATACAGTCTGCCTAACTTACTTAGAGTCAATATATGTAAAGAATAATTCTGTTAACAAATACAGTCTGCCTGAGTCGCCTGAGTCAATATACGCAAAGAATAATTCTATCACCAAATACAGTCTGCCTGACTTCACGCATGCGCCTTGACGAATACATCACCTGGCCACTCATCACAAATCCCCTCAATCTCCCTTCCAGACCTACGATCCTTTCGATAACAAGGGTAACCTCAAAGCTATGGTCGGGAAGACCCTGGACGAGAGCGAGGGCCTGACTGCCCAAGCAATTGCCAACACCAAGATGGCCGTGACGGGTCAAGGATGCAAGATCCCTGAGGACGACTCCTGCGTAAGTATGAGTTCCTGGAGCTTTCCTAGATAGTGATCCCCCAAGGGTTTTCGAGGGTCGTTATCTAGGACTAATATTCCTTGGGGGTCGTTATCTAGGACTAATGTTTCTTGGGGGTCGTTATCTAGGACTAATGTTTCTTGGGGGTCGTTATCTAGGACTAATATTTCTTGGGGGTCGTTATCTAGGACTAATGTTTCTTGGGGGTCGTTATCTAGGACTAATGTTTCTTGGGGTCATTATCAACTAATATTTCTTGGGGGTCGTTACCTAGGACTAATATTTGTGGGGGTCGTTATCTAGGACTAATATTTCTTGGGGGTTGTTATCTAGGACTAATATTTCTTGGGGATCATTATCTAGGACTAATATTTCTTGGGGGTCGCTATCTAGGAGTAATATTTCTTGGGGGTCGTTATCTTTATGATATTTACAGTCTTTTGTTTGTGTGTATACGGAAATCCCCAATGGGCTTGTTCTAAACACGCCGCAAAGGTGGATACATACCGGGTTAAAACCCTTGCGGGTCACTATCTAGGAAAGATCCGCAATATTTTATGCAATGGGGGTTCACTATCTAGGAAAGATCTGCAATATTTTCTGCAATGGGGGGTCACTATCTAGGAAAGATCTGAAATATTTTCTTCAATGGGGGTCACTATCTAGGAAAGATCTGAAATATTTTCTGCAATGGGGTCACTATCTAGGAAAGATCCGCAATATTTTCTGCAATGGGGGTCACTATCTAGGAAAGATCCGCAATATTTTCTGCAATGGGGTCACTATCTAGGAAAGATCCGCAATATTTTCTGCAATGGGGGTCACTGTCTAAGAAAGATCTGCAATATTTTCTACAATGGGGGTTCACTGTCTAGGTAAGATCCGAGTTTGTTTACAAACGTGTGTACTGGAATGAAATATAACATTTAGGCCAAAGGCCAAGCCCTGGGACCTATGAGGTCACTCAGCGCTGAAAGGGAAATTGAGAGTTCAACCTCGCAGTCGCGCCATGAAACTATTGTCAGGCGAGGGTGGAAACTAAGATGGAAGAAAGGGAATATGAACGGTGGTACAGTAAGAGGAATGAAACGGGGTTGCAGCTAGGGGCCGAAGGGAAGCTGCAAAGAACCTTGAATAATGCCCACAGTGCACCGCGTGAGGTGTACTGACGGCACTACTGTAAGATCAAAGTTTAATTGTCTTAATAATTTAATAATTTTCATATCTGAAATGTGTGCACTAGACGCCTGGAAGTACCGAGTGAGGTTTTGCATAAAAACGTGGAAGAAAGCTTAGAATGACTGTAATAGACATGAAGTATAATGAATGATATAAGTATAATGAATGATATACAGTAGGTTAAACTTTCCTGAACGCTACACCACTTCAATAGACGTTAATGCACGATATTCATCGTATAACATTCATCATATGCAACACATTATTGTCGAAATTTTCCTACAGCATTATTTACATTCATTTAGCAATAAAACTCCTTCATGATATATAACCAACAGCAAATTTTTGCAATTCCCGCAGATCTTCGACATTATGAAACTCCACCACTGCCTCATGAACGTCTGCGTCAGTTCCATGTACAATTCCGGCATAGCAGGACAATAATAGACCAGGCTCCCAGGAATACAAAACCAACCGAATTTTTCCTACGGTGTTACTTATTGTTGTTGTTGTTGCGTACATTCATTTATAACCAACAGCAAATTTTTGCAATTCCCGCAGATCTTCGAAATGGCAAAGCTCCACGAGTGCCTAATGAACACCTGCGTCAGTTCCATGTACAATTCCAGCAGGGTAGGAGGACTATAACAGACCAGGCTCCCAGGAATACAAAATCACCAATGGCCGGCTAAACTTGAAAGACGAATTCTCGACATTATGATGCTCAATGATTAATGAAATTGAAATGATTATGATGATATTCTTTAGCAAAATGTTCTACTATTTCATCCACTTTCAGCATTCAGTGCAACAGCAAGGTCGCTTTCTCAAAGGAATAAAAGTGTACACAGTCTGTGACAAATGCAAGACTCGACTCACCTGATATTAAACATCTTTAGTATCTTTTTAAGCTTTAAACGTCCCTTAGGACTTGGTAATATTCTTAAATAAATAAAAAAAGTTTCCTTTACAATTTTACTGTAATAAATCATTTGTTTCATAGACTGTTTCATAAACTTCCGTGTGTCATGTCCCATTTTATCTTCAGTTACAAAACAGACAAATAAATGCGCAAATTCTAAAAACGCCTCTTTTCCTGATTCCTTTTAGAACTAAAACAAGTAAAAAATGCGCCGAAGTTTCTTCGGCGCAATCGAGTTTCCTGCACAGCCGCTACAGCGTATAATCAAGGCCACCGAAAATGGATCTATCTTTCGGTGGTCTCGGTGTAATGCTGTAAGAGCCGCGGCCCATGAACCACTGCCCGGTGGTGGTCTATCCTAAAACGTTGCCAGAAGCACGATTATGGTTAACTTTAACCTTAAATAAAATAAAAACTACTGAGGCTAGAGGGCTGCAATTTGATATGTTTGATGATTGGAGGGTGGATGATCAACATACCAATTTGCAGCCCTCTAGCCTCAGCAGTTTTTAAGATCTGAGGGCGGACAGAACTTTTAGAGAAAACTAAAAAAAGGAAAATTTAGAATGGTTCAGTTAACATTTCAGGAAAACTCATGTCAAGTACCACTTTATCTTCTCAGCTGCAAAACAGACAATAAAATGCACTAATTCCAATTTTTTTCCATCCCTTCTAGAATTAACAAAATGGGAAAATCTACAATGGCTCATAATAATTATCAGTTAACATCCCAAGAAAAGAGATGTTTGTAGTATTACCCAAAACAAAACTAGAGAGCAACTTCAATCCCCAGCAATTATATTTATAAGAAGATATGAATGGGAGAGATAAGATGTCCCAGAGGCTGTAACGTCTTCTTAGGGGACCTCGGGTAAAAGTACTCTCACTGTCTAGCCATAGCTTTAATCAGTCACCTATACAACATACAAGCGCAACATAAAACCAAAAATATAGCTGTAGACAAATACATGACAAGTACTTCTTTATAATTTAGCTCCGTACGTTACATTAATTCTTGTCACATTTCAATTTGGTAGCATTTTAATTTAGCATACGTTACATTAATTCTTGCCGCATTAAAACTTGGTAGATTTGAATCTAGCTGTATAAGTTACATTAATATTTGTCACATTAAAACTTGGCTTGTCACATTAAGACTTGGCAGTAAATTACTCTACACATGGTAGAAAATTGCACTAAGTTAATAGAAGCACTAAATGTTCTAAAAACACGAATTTTTTTTGTGAATCCAGATATCAAAATTAATTAAGGATGTCTCTAATGTTGATCAACTTCGAGGCTGCAGAATGATTAGGAGTCACAACTGCAAAACTCACTAAAATTACGAAAAGACACTCTTAAAAGCAATTAATGAATATAATCATAAGGCTAGTTCAAAATAAAAGTGCACTGTAGTTAATTATAACTCGTATCACATTTGCATATGAACACGCCTGAAGATATTGCAACTACAGTGTTAGAAATGAAAACCACTAAGAGCTTTTGAGATTTAAACAATAAGGCTGATGGAAAGAAATCAACTTTTGCCAATCTATGATGATTAAGAGAACAAAAAAAATATGAGAGTATGATCTATTGTGAGGTTAATAATCCCAAATAAGATAACAATCACGATGCAATTTAAAAGACAATTATAGATTTCCAAGAGCAATAACTCAAATCGACTTTAGTGCGATTGTACCCAGAACACTCACGTGTAAAAAAACACGTGAATCTAACAGTGACGAAGCAATCAAAACAAAATTAGAGGTTTTCTAGAGCAATCACTCAAATCGGCTTTAGTGTTCATTTATTTACAGCTTCCACGTGTAAAAAAATGTGAATCTACCAATGATGAGGCAATTAAAAAATTTAAGTTTCAGAGAGCAATAACTTCAAATCGGCTTTAGTGTGAATGTACCCAGAACTGCCACGTGTAAAAAACACGTGAATATAGCAATGACGAAGCAAACAAAAGACAATTATAGGTTTCACG